>NC_090776.1:4100663-4125663 GCF_040054535.1 Antennarius striatus | reverse complement strand
AAGTGCATGCTTTTGGAGGTGGGAGGAAGCCGGAGAACCCGGAGAGAACCCACGCAGACACGGGGAGAGCATGCGAACTCCGCACAGAGCGGGACTCGAACCCGGGTCCGCCGTGTTGTGAGGCAGCAGCGCTAACCACTGCGCCACCGTGCCGCCCCAGTGAATATTTTCTTTCTTAAAAAAAAATAAATCTTAAAAATGTGAGCTACATTTTGAGCTCCATGACTCTCAAATTAGAAACTTAAAAACATGTGTGATCTTCATGTGGAGAGAGGTGACATGCTTCTTTCTCTGCATGCGTGTTTGTTGATCATGTGATATGCTTGGCAGTATGTGTACGTATCGCTCTCTTCTGTTTTGAACGAGACATCATCGTCTCACTGTCTCAGATTTTCTAAAACCCTGCTCTCCGAGTGTGTGTTCACATTGTGTATCTGTACGTGTGAGCCTTTGGCCCACCACCTACCAGGAGCACTTATGAGTTAAACTTGAATTACAGTAATCAAAAATAACATCTCAACTGTGAAAGAAGGTCAGTGTTTGTGCTTTTGTCTTTGAGATGGCACTTGTTTAAAATCAATGAGTGAAAATGGGAGAAGAAACAGAAAAACAACGGCCTGTCAGCAATGTCCTTTAAGGATGCACCCTATTAGAGTATAGCTCAGCAGCTAACCTTGAGTGTAATATTCTTTACTCTGTTATAACAGAGGTTGTTATATCTATGCACACCAGGATCTATTTCTTATTTATTCATCTATGAACTTCTTCTTCTTTTCCTTTCGGCTTTTCCCTTCAGGGGTCGCCACAGCGAATCAATTTCCTCCATCTAGCCCTGTCCTTTGAATCCTCTATGAACTCATTTCCCTTTATTATGACTAATATTTTTTATTGTTTGGTACAGGCCTAAATAAAGTTGTAGCATCATTCAGCAACAGGTAGACTTGATGTGAGAGCAAATCGTCCCATCTGATTGGTACTTGTGACTGTGTTGCTTTTTCGTAACCACAATTGAAAATCCTCATTTTAAACGATAGTGTTTCCGCATGTCGCAGCCAAAGTGTAACAGAATGGTAAAAAATAGGCTTTCCAGCTCGCATGTAATGCCTAAAGCAGCAGGAGTCCTCCTTACATGTACCTCCATAACCTCCCCAATAAGCCTAAACCCACTCCCACCTCTTGGCTCCTGGTTCTAAAAGACTCTCCACGCTCCCTCTGGCTCTCTCTTACTCTTTCTTTCTCTCTACAGAGAATCCTCCATGCCTGCATTTTTTTTTTTTTAAAGAGGAACAGCGTTTTTACATGGCAAGGATTAGCCTGCATATCCCTGGTCTTTACCGCGGCTCAAACAGGCAGGCAAAATACTCGCTCCATACAAATTGAAATTGGATTTGCCAACTTGATGCCTTAGGTTATAAAGCATGGATATTCATCTAATTGCGACTAAATAATGGGGGTGTAATTACACATGCGGACAAACTGTTACAGTGTAATTACTGTGTCATTAACATGAATAAAGTGGAGCTGAACAAGAGCCAGACAACTATAAATATGCATGATGACTAACGCAAAATAGTGAGCTACTGTCACCTATCATGTTAAGCAGCGTGTCATCAACACTGGCAATATGAAGCAAAAGTCTTTTTAAAGATGTTTATTATTGTACTAACAGTTAAAGTCTGATTGAAATATACAGTATGTTCAGATCCAGGTAATTCCTAAACAGACATATGGCAGAAACATTATCTTTCATGCCAGTTGATCCAGTTTGTTTCCTTTTGAGACTCTTTAAACGTCTCAAGTCCGACTGAGGCCTCAGACCCTCTGGACAAAAAAGAAAAGAAAAAATGTGTATATATATATATATATATATTTTTTTTTTTATTATGCTGTTGTAATACTACAAACAAGAGTGTAAATGGTGCTAAGATTGACAGGGGACATCTTTTGTGTTTCAGTTGGACTATTCTCTTTGACATTAGTAGATAAGTGGGACATTGCGTGTTAGTACAATCGACAGTATTCTTGGACTTGCAGGCCACTGTGCGGCTCAGGTGCCTGCTCCGTTGCACACTCACATAATCTTGATAAACCTCTTTTAGTTTGGTGAAACGTCCTGAAGCCAAGCCAGCTTGGAATGCAGTGAATCTCAGCTCAACGTCTGCAATAGAGTGGAAGCTATATAATATATTTGATAGTCCGGATAAAGTTGACATTTTTCTGTTCACTTAGTGGAAAATGGCCTTGCCATCCATGCATAAACATATCAATACTGTAAGTCAGTGCATTAACTCAAAATAAAAGTATCAAAGAAATCATCAATCTGTCATAGTTATTTAGTTCCACTAGCTGGTTATGAATGAATAACAAAAAAAATAAATTTAAAAAATGCTCTAACAATTATTATCCTATAGCCTGTTTGGATTTGCAAATTTTAAACCATCAATATGAGTGGATTCTCCTCAGGTCCAGCTCCTCCCTTCAATCTGAAAGAATACCGTACAAAAGAGATGAGTTGTTGACTGAAAGCAACCCATTGTGTTACTGTAGGTGTGATCTGGTGCTTGTCTCCTGACATGAATCGGTGACCTGTCCAGAACGTGGCCTCAGGCCCAGGGTCAGCCAGGATTGCCTCCAGCCCTCCTCAACCATCCCAGAAAAAACAATTGGTTACAGATAAATATCAAGTCACAATATATTTTTTTTAAAATTCTAATCAACCCAAACTGACAGACTTCTGGGTTTGCAGGTTTTTTATAGATTGTTTGAGTGAGGGTGGCGAGGGCTAAAAAGGGAGCAAAGATCTGGGTTTTTTTTGTTTTGGTTTTTTGGTTTTTCTCCTTTGTGTGGATTAATGTGGCCCTGATTATGTCTGTGAATGAAAGAATAAAAGAAAAAATATGCAGGCCCTTAGCCATCATCCCATCAGTCACCCTAAGCATCTGGTTTCTAAGAAACTCACCTCTAGTGTAACCAACGCATCCTCCTCCTCACACCACAGCCCACACTGTAAAATGAGGCCAGTCTTGCTGTACTTGAATATGCACAACATTAAATATGTGTGAAACTAAATGCATTAAAAAATAATGAATTATATCTTTTTTTTTTCTATTCCTCCCCTCCGCATAAATTACTTCTTTGTAATTGACATCCGTTCCTCTGCTGCGTCCCCCTCGCACTATTCTTCTTCTCTCTATAATCAGAGAACTCTGTGGTTACAAAACCTCAGCTTTCTACCCCCCACTCATTTGAAGGAGTCTGGCCTGTCATATCTGTATTTTTTATGTGTCACCAAACTTAAATAGACATTCATTGTGTTACAGGCACATTCATTCCCTAAGCGGTATTTTTGTACAGTAGGTCAGGACTCTGGTGTCTGGTAAATGATAAAAGTTCTATTCAAACGCACTAATTGTCAGTGTGCTATGCTGATTGACATGTCTCGGATAAATGCAGACTTAGTATTTTTGTACACGCTTGCACACTATAAAAGGCCAATTTATTTCTCTGTTCTTCTTTCTCTTATTTCTTGCACAGTTCATTTGATTTCTCTCGTCCTTTCTAGCGCGCTTGCCTCTCTCTCTCTCTCTCTCCCACCCAGTCTCTCAGACTCAATTTGTAAATATTACCCATGGAAGGGAATTAGCCAAGGCTTTTTAGATATTTTAAAATTCCAATTTTATTCCGACGAGTGTGTTTGATCGAGGGAAGGACTGCGTGCCTCGGTTTGCTCCTCAGTATTCCTGGGTGGCTATCAGTGGCTAGCCTTGTCCTTATGAAACATTTATCAGCCTGTTTTATGTCTTAATGATCACGTTAGGATTCCCCGCTTGGTTATGAAGCCAGACTCGGGGAAAAAAAGAAAAAAAAAATGGACTGTTGAGAGAGAGAGTGCAGGAGAGGCGATGGAAAAGAAAAAAAAAATGACACGGGCAATCCAGAAGGGAGAGACTGAGTGGAGTGAGAAAAAGAGAGATGACAGGGCATCACATTCCACAGTAAACAGCATCACATTATGCCATCCACTCTTTTTCAACTTCAAATCTTTGCCAGAACATAGTTTACCTTCCTCCTGGAACAAGCTTCCATGGATCACACACACACACACAAACACACACACACACACACACACACACACACACACACACACACACACACACGCACGCACGCACGCACGCACACACACACACAGCTCCTTTCTATTCTTCTGTCTTCCCCATTCCTTTTTATGTTTTTATAATTAAAACACAATATTTATCTTTCCATAACAGAAGGCTGCCTTACTCCGTCAGGTAGACTGTTTGCATATTAATATTCTTAATACATCAACAAGCTATCTTCTCCGGTGTCATTGCTAAAATTGAAGCAAGAATAGAGAAGGGGATATGTGACTCACAAACACAGACTCTTCACTTCAGTGTTGGAACGCTGGAGAAACTTGACTCGATAGAACATGTGGGGGAGAAAAGACTCAAAAAAAGTAACAGGGGAAAGCGTTAAAGAGAAAGAAAGACATAAATCAGCATCACAGTCACAACGTGTGTTAATGTCGGGGTGGGGGGGTGGGGTGTTTGCCCAGTGGCTTCTCAGGATGCACATATAAATGCACAAATCCCAGCTAAATAAACGTCTGTTCCTCCTTCAGTCAGAAACTGCCGAGCTAACCGCGCTACGTCGAAATGTGCCTCTTCCTTTTCCTTTTTGATTGTTTATGTGTGTGCTTAAGAGAGAGGGTTGGATGGGATGGATGGGGAGGGCAAAGCTGGGAGAGGGTGAATGCCAAGTTTCTTTTCTCTGTCTGGTGACAGCTGTCTGATTCCGTCAATGTGGAATTCCTGTGAAATGAGGCACGGCCCTTCGGTCAGAGAATGCAAATGGATAGTACCATGAGCCTCGCCGGACAGGGATGGGGCGAGTTGGGGCTTTAGAATAGAATGGGTGTGTGCGTGTGTGTATGTGTGTGTGTGGGAGCAGTTTGAACAAATTAACGTTGCTACGATGGGATGGTCCACCATGTGAAAAAGCAGGAGAAGACATTGACCTTCGCCTCATTAAAGATGGACGACCAGGCATGTGATACCACCACTGTCGAATCATCTTGCATGCTCCCCCCCCCCCCCACACACACTTTTTTGATTCCCCCACTCCCCCCCTTGTTCTATCATTCTTACATTTTGCCGCCTCCTCCCTCCCTTCTCAATCTCCTCCTCTTAACCCCACTGACAGGTCACATAAATAAGCTTTTGTAGTGACATCAGGGGTGCTGACATGAGAGCAAAAAAAAAAAAAGGGACATGAAAAATCTGCTTTTTTTTTTTTTTTTTTTTTGCGTCGTTGTAGCTATCTCTTCATCACAAAAGAGATGGAAGAGAGAGAGAGAGAGGGGGGGGAGGCAGAGTGAGGAAGAGGGAGGAGGAAACGGGTGAAAAAGTGTGGGAGGGATTAAATCCAGGGATTAAGATCTCCATGCTTTTGTTTTTTTCTCACCCTCTCCCCCTGCCACATTCCAATTGTTCTTAAAATATTTGGCAATGTCAATTAGTAAGTGAGCAGAGCTAGCTGATGAACACAATTTTCCAGGCGACTGAGCACCCTATTGTTGTGGAGTGAACAGCAGATTTCTGAGGTCATTATCATTCCCTGTTAGCCGTGCCCAGCTGCTCTCCTCTTGGCTCTGGCCAAACTCTGCTCCTCTTCTCTCTCTCTCCTTTTTTCCTTCTGCCCTTACTTCCTCCCCCCCTTCAGCACCATGCCCACCAGTTCAGGGGGTGGTTGATAGCAGGCAGCAACAGGGGGCCATCAACAAGAGGAGGAATGGGAGGAGCGGGTAGTAGGGGGAAAGGGGAGGAGAGAGTGAGATGGCTATAGTGTAAGAGTCGGGGAATACAGTGAAGGGAAATGAGTGTGTGAGTGAGTGAGGAGGGAAGAGAAGGGAAAAAACTGAGGGTTATGGGGGCAAACTGTACAGAGGGGTGGGAAGGCAAAGGAAACACATGGGGGGGGGGGACCATGGAGAGCGTAAAAGAGGTGAAAAAGAGAGAGAGAGGTGGAGAAGGAAGAGAGACTACACGGCGAGCATCGTCGAGGGAAAAGAGGATGTTTTAAAGGAGATGCTCACCGAGTCTGCATCACATCATCAAGCTTTACATAAAGATGCTAACATTTACTTTGCGTGCAGCGTCTGACTGAAAGGAGTGCCGAGAAAAGTTGGTTTGTGTTCCGCTGGCAAACAGAGACAGTCAAGTCGACAATCTTCTAAAGGAGTCTAGGCTGGTTCACTAAATAGAAATGCTTACCCAGTTAGGTACATATTTCTGTTTCTAACTGGGAGGTGGACATGGTGCAGATTATTGTTTCACTTTTATTCACAAAACAGCCAGATGTCTGGATCAAATGTTGATGATATTCCTTTTTTTTTTTGATGATTTATGTCAGTAAAAGCCCACAAAAGAGTAAAACATGAGTGGATGAAGTCAGAAGTCCCTCTCTTCTGTATCCACCAGCCAGCATTGAAGTGTTCACCTTCGTCCTCTTCCCCCTCCTCCCTCCTCCACCATATTGCTCCTCCAACCAACCCCCCCCTCCCTCACATTGGTGCCCCCCTCCCCCCTCCACCATCCTCCTCAACCTGATATCTGTTTCTGGAAATCACATCTATGTGCAACTAATCTGCAGTGGTGCTCATCAAGGAAAGAGGGAAAAAAAAAAGACCAGCTTTGTTTGATTCACAACATAATGAGGAGAAGTTAATTGTAAAACACATGTGGCAAGTTTTAGACGTCATAACCCAACACGTCTCAGTCTCACAATAGTGAAAGTGTGATTTAATAACACCTCTTCTTAACCTTGAGCAGATTTTTTAAAAAATTTTTCCCATAAACTTGAGATGTTGTTACTTTTTGCAGATTTTTTTTTTTTTGCATTTTATAAAACAGTGTTTTGGATATACTATCTATAAAAGCCGGAAACTTTTTTTTTATTTTTTATTGTCACATTTAAAATAATCGCCATACAGTGAAATTATCTGTGAGCTGTTAAAAGGATATCCAAGAACACACCGGCAGCATTTAACCACGTCTATCTCTTCATGACACACCCAAGTCCCCCACCACCACCACCACCACCACCACCTATTTGTCCCGTCTGTCCTGTCCAACCTGTAGAAATTACCGATACTGGCTGGTCGTGGGTATCTGGGTTCTTCTGTGAGACAGAGAGAGAGAGAAAGAGAGAGAGAAGGAGGAAGACAGCGAGAGAGAAAAGTGAAAAAGGGTGAGCGGCATCAAAGCGTTGCTCTCAGCTGCAGCTGCCAAGCTTCCTCGTCCCCAGTTAGCAGCCATCCAGCTGTCAGGCTGCGCGAAGAGGAAGAGAGGGGGGAAATCTCTCACCAGCCATATGGTTCCCAGTTCTGTCGGAGACACTCCACGCTCTGTGGGCAAATGGCAAACTCATATATCTAATCAACACTCTTAATATCCAGACCTGAGACCAAGGATATTTTCAGAGTTTTGCCTTTCAACAACACGGCAAAAGGAACGCTTAAGGAATACGTGTTTGTGGTGTATGCTGAGCACTGCACACAAGGTTCCATTTGGTACAGAAGGATTCTGAGTATTGGGATAACCTGTTTATATCAATCCTAAATGATACTGGTGTCGTTATTTATGTGGAAAATGCTACATGTAGTTTTTAGTAACTATTACTTAAGCAGGGGAGAAAAGCGCAGAACTATTGAGGGACTATTTTTAGGGAAACAAAAAAAAAAAAAAAAAAAAAAGATTGTGAAGCTTGTGAAAGACAACCGTGTCAAACCACTTTTGACACTTTTTTGGTTGGTTCCATGGCGTGCATCTGTGTTCTGGTCCACCATTGGTTGTTAACACTTGCTCCAGCTCCCTGTGGGTGGTCTGCTCTGCTCACAGAGAAGGTCCTGTAGTAGCACTGCTGCTAACCCTCTGACGAACGTGGAATCAGCATTTAGTTTAACAAGCTCTGCTCAAACATCCTTGGACTTGTTCTACACATGCCATTTTAATCAAGATAAAATACCAGGATTTATTTCATGACATTCGTGAGAAGTAGAGCTAACTAATACATTTTTAACACTTTTCCAGTAGGATTTTTTTGGCAATGAAGTTTTCATTCAACCTGACCAAAAATAGCACGTACATTTCACAAATGAAATAAAACTTTCTGGACACTTCTTCTGCTCCGTTTCCATGTAAATGTCATCATACACGTAATATGTGCTGTGGATTGACCTGAGTCCTTTTTCTTTAGTTGAGCAGAAGCTGTTAGCTGTAGCACAGCTAGCCCCAGAGAGAATGGGCTTGGATGTGGCTTTGTGTTGTATCTGTTAGCAGGATGCTACACCTGCTCATCTAATCCTGGCAGGCCTCTGTTTCCAGTCTCTCCGGCTGCAGAGTAACGGGCGCCTTATTGCATGGCAAGCCGCACTGAAGCACGGGGAGGTTTGTCGGTATTACAGCGACATTGCTGTGTAAAGCTTGGAAACAACTATCGCCCCTCACCCTCCTCCCGCCTCAACGGGACTGAGGAGTGCAAATCCCTGCCTGGTTCTGCAAACAGCTATTAGTATATGGATGTAGCATGTAGCCTGCAGTGGAGGTTGTCGATGTAATAATTGTGAAAAAGCAAGGTAGACAGGCAAACAGCGAGAATGAGCGTCGGGAATGGAAGAGAGAAGATGTGAAGAATGAATTAGACAGAGATAAGAGGTAAGGACGGGGGCAAATGGGGTAAGAGGGGAAAAAGGGGGAGTTATCCAGTCCCACAAATCTTCACTCAACCCAACAACCTGAAGCAGAGGCCATTAAAAGCAGGGAGAGCTCAGTGAGATTTCAGCCCAGATTGATACGGTGGCAGCAATGGTTTGGAGGGACAGTAACTTTAATGGCCCCACTGGGTTTTAATGAGTGTTGTGCCCCAAACAAAATGAACTAATTAGTGTTATCATCCATATATCAGACCCAACACACACCCAGACGTTCTCAAGCACACACAAATGCTCTTTGCTGTACAAACATGCAAGAGTCTGCTTGAGCAACTCTGTGCTCCTGCCTTTCCTTCAGACTCGACGTTACTCTGCTGAACACGACTTTGAATCCAGCGTCAGAATTTGCTCGTCAGTTTGCTTCTTCGTTCTCTTTCAAATTTCCCAACCTATGCCACCACACTCACCCACCACAGTTGCTGTTTCTTCCTGAAAATTAGCCTCCTGTTAGTCCACCTCCTTCCTCCTCCACACACACACACACACACACACACACACACACACACACACACACACACACACACACACACACACACACACACACACACACACACACACATACCCACAAACACTCCAGCCTGTAAGGCCGTGCCCTGTTTCTGAGAGAAGCGATTATGTCTACACTGGTTTAAAAGCAGGATAACAATGCCACGAATCGGGCATTTGGAAAAACAGAAAAGGGCTCAAGCCAATATCCTGGCATTTGGACTCAAGCCGCTGTTACCTGCGCATAAGCCGCATGTTTGTCACGCCATTGCCTCTGGTTGACCACACCACCCCACCAGCCCCACACTTTATTTCTCTTGCACTAAGCCTATTATAAAATCAATAAACAATTGAGCTTTTTTCCAGTCCTTTTAAATCTTTTTCTCCTCTATATATCCTCTGAGATGAAGGGGAGGCATGCAGGCAGTGCACACTGTTGAGCTCAGGGGGAATAAAAAGAGCAAGGGAAATGAAGAATTAAAAAAAAAAAACCGCTCCTCACTTTCACAATGTTGAGTTTTAAGCAATTGTCAGTCCAATCATGATGATCCTGCACATTAGACCTGGCCCTGACCCACTGTAGTCATGAGAAAGGAAACTTCTGTTGCACCCAACATATTATTAAAGCAAGGCTCGTGTAATGAAAAAAAAACAAAAAACAACAACTTTGCATTATCTGATATTTATAACGTGTGTCGATGATTGGTGTAACTCAAAATAAAATATCTGTTCACCATTTGTGGTTGATGCTCGGAATTTTCATCTACTTTTTTTTTCCCACATCACTTTATGTAACTTTCTAGGTTGGTGTGGTTGTAGAACGCTCATGGGAATGATTGAGGGATTTTTAATTGTCAGATTCTCCAAATGTAATAACCCTTGAGTTGATAAAAATCAACAAACACCATCTCTGACAGCTGATTTTCAAATTAGGCGTGGAAAAAAAGAAAAGTTACGTTTACAGATTTTAATTCCCTCTGTCAGTTTAAATTCATATTTCAAACTCAGCGGTGAGGAGATGACAATATAAACTTCTTTTTATTCCAGCAGTCACTGAGAAGTTGGAAATTAGAATGTCTGCTACAAAGCTGTACCCATCCTCCCCCCACCCCCACCTCTTTTTTTTTTTTCTCCCCCGTTTTCGAACTTCTCACTTTGTTTACTCCTCGAGCATTCTTGGAGTGCAGATACAGTAATTACCAGTGATCAAAAACAGCGCAGGTTTTTCTACTGATGCTTTTGATGCATGTGTGACACTGTGTGTCACCACATCATCACTGACACAGAAAGCAAACAATTTGTGGGAAAGAAGCTTTTGCCAAGCATGCTTTAGTAGATCCTTTGTAGACAGGATACAGTATATTCCACAGATTGCGACTAAAAGTAATGTTCATCTTTATAACACATGCTAATGATGAGAGACTGTCAAAGCGTTGCTTATTAAAGGGATAGTTTAGCTTTTTGAAGTGGAGTTGAGTGAGTTATCTTTATTCAGTGCAATACCTACAGCAGATGAGAGTCGGCACATATTCCGAGTGGAGAAGTGCACCTGCGTGAAAGTTTAATAAGTGCTACATGGAAAAAAAAAACAACAATACCAGTTTAATTACATAGTAAGTGGAAAATCTTTCTTTTTTTTTTTCCGCTTGTTGCCAAACAGCATTTTGTGGCTTTAGCGTAAACCATTTCATCCGTCAGTGGTCTCTTCAAAGCCACATCACCCCTTTGAATAAAAGCTGAAAGATCGTCACATAGACCACATAAGTTCCCCTCAAGTGTTGCTTCTCCAGGCGTCAGGCATGTCCACCATGCTCGCTGTATATAGTGGCCGAACTTTTGACTGCAACAGCTTTACGCAAGCTGTTGATTGCATCATCTTGGACTTTGTTCTTCTAGCAAGGCTCCATCTTGGCTGACCCTCCCTTCAACATGCCTTGCTATTGGCTGACCTTCCGTCTAACCAAGTTCTCATTGGCCAGCAGATCTGTTCCAGTTGCCTCTAGCCAAGCCTTGATTGGATGACTCAATAGATCTCTGGAAAGCACTCATCAGGATGGTCTAAAAGGAGAAGAGTAGATGTGGAACGTTGCGGTAAATCACCAGCTCTTCCCGTGGCTTCCATCCGGTCCCACGAGAAAGGGCCCAGAATACTGGAGATGCTGGACGAGCGTTTGGCTGGCTCGGAGCTTCTCCTACGGTTGGTCTCCCAAGGAGACCTTGTTTGGGACGTTGGTGTCGAATGGTGTGGCTATGTGTGTCACATCACCCTTGTTATCCCACCAGACGGAGGGCTGCTTCATGGCTATCCTCCTGTCACACTTGGATGATGCTTCTTTTGCCTCAGAGTTTGACAGTGACTTGCCTTAATGCCAACCATCATCAGAACCAGCTTCTTATCCACCTGGTTCAAAAGGTCTGTGTGCTGGTGATTGGCAGGCTTTTAATTTACCCTCTTATGCTGCTATCACGTTATGCCGGTGTCTCTCTGCACTTCTTTCGTTATGGTCTGTTGACTATTCGATACTTTGCAAATCGTCATGTTTCTATGCATGCATCCTTTTTTGGACAGATAGCGGGTGTCTCTTGTCCCGGTTTGCAGGCCCTCTTGCCACCGTATCACACCTCTATTCACCAGGAGAGCTGGTGAGAGAGCATGCCACTCTGAAAGCATCCATGGTCCCTCCCTTTACTCCTTGTCTATTGCTCCTTCCTTCCCTTATTTCCACAGGGAGGAACACTGACCTCATTTGTGAGGACAATAACCCTCTTGACTTTGGGGATTAAGACATGAAACCTTTGTGGATTAATTAGGTTCAGAGCTGAATTCATTTTGTCACTATGGAAGGCAAATAGAGAAAGAGGAGGAAAAAAAAGGAGGATATGGGCTGTAGACTCCATTATGAATTGGCTGTTTACCCAGATAGATATATTAAAAACAAATGTTAGAGCTGATCACATTTTAATCCTCCAACATCATGGTAACTGCATTTTTTTTTCTCTGGGCCAAGTATTCACAAGAGGAGTAACAGTAACACAAACTGTCAAATCACAGCAAGCATTATAGAGTCTTATACATCAGTGCTGACTTCAAACCAGGATTTTGCGAGAGTGGGACAATGTTAGCCTGCTGAGCTTAACTCTTTGGCAAGGTTACACATGCAAATATGGTTTGCCGGACTATCTTCAATCCACAATGGGCTGGAGCCTGAATCTGTGCATTCACGCCTCTAGATCTACTCTTAAGCTTGTCACACATAATGTAGCAAGTAGCAGTCCTGACAATGCCGCAGGAATCACATTATCTCAGTTGTCCTGGTAACAAAGCAAAGTGTTTGTTTTCCAAGATGCAGTGCAATTGCAATTTAGACGGTTTACACCTATTGTTCTGTTTGGGTTTTTTGTGTGTGTGTGTGTGTGTGTGTGTGTGTTGTTGTTTTTTTTCCCCAGTCAAGAGCATATGTTGTTTGAATGTATCTGTAGCTCACAAAAGAGGCTGTTAGTTAGATGTTTTGTTTACAAAATAACAAAGGTGTTTTTTTCACCAAAGGCACAACAGAAGATGTGTTAATGCATGTTTCATGTCATCTTTTGCTCGCTGTAAATAAAAGCGACTGTTGTCTTATTAGAGTAACACCTTCTGAATGCGACAGCCCCAGGTATAGCTCCCTTATGGACCAAGTGTTGAACATGTGCTTGATGAGATGCCTTCCTCAATTTCATTTACAGCTCTCCTAATGAACCTCCGTCTCATCATGTCTGCGACTCCCCTTATATTTTTTTATCTGCCCTCAAGTTAACGTCGCCACGGAGTGAGCATATGTTTTCGCTGGTGATAAGGTTGTTTCAGCGAGGGGAATGTCTCTCTCATCCTCTTGGTATTGGCTTATACAGCATAAAACCTCCATCCGAGGATCTTAGACTGAGCCATTCCCCGACCCAGATTTGACCTGCTCAAGATGTGCATGTAGATTTTAGATCTTCCTAAATCAGAAGGCACTTAAGAATGGGTTTTAGAAATAGCCCCCAATTTATCCGTAGAATTCAACAGACTGGATGTGATTGTGTTACAAGTGGTGTCCAGGTAACAAATTCACATTGTTTTGTCTCATCAAAGGACTAACTTTTTTTCTTTTTTTTTCATGTAAACTTTGTGCCACCTTCAGTGCAGCCCCATTTTTTTTAACCCCTGTGCTGCCATGAAATGGCAAGAAGCTGGCTTGTTTCCTCTGTAGGACACAGGTTTATCCTTGGCTTTCAGAGAGATTCACATCCCTCCCCAGTGGTCCTCCTTCATTCCCCTTCCCCCCATCCTCTGTCTTAAGACATGGAGCTAAGTCGAGGCTAAGCCACAAGTCACCCTCATGGGGATGGATCGGCCAAATGCCACCTCTCCTGGCAGGCCTTGGAAGTAGAGTGTAATCGTGCCTGCACAGTACTCTCAGGACCAGAATCAGGTATTTTATATTAGACACAGAGATGAGTTGTGGATTTTAGGGAGGAGGGTGGGAAAGCTGATTTGGTCAATCCTCCCTCTTCCTGAATCTCGCAGTCCTTTTCGCTCATGTTCTCTGCCTCTTTTGTCTCACCCCCTTGCCTCCTGTTCCACACACACACACACACACACACACACACACACACACACACACACACACACACACACACACACACACACACACACACACACACACACACACACACACACACACACGCTTCACATTTCTACCTGTTTTGCTGGTACTTGACAAGAAAGGATTTTGTCTTCCCTGGCATCCTCCTTTTTTCATCTTCTGGAGAGGAGGGCAAAAAGAGGATGAGGGATTGAAAGTTTGTGGAGGAAAGTTTTTGGAGGACATTTCTGGATTATGTTCACAAGGCACAAGCTGCTCACAGTGTGAACATGGCACATTGTCAATGAGATCTATTTCCATGACGATTATTTTTATACTCCAACAATCAGGGAGCCGACAGCACCAGTACCACGGGAGGAAAAAAAGAAGTCTTTCTTCCAATTCGATACACCCTCTGCAACATTTAAGCTGTAAATACTGACAAAGCCAGGAGGGAAAAAGATAATGTCAAGATATCAACTTTCTCCTGTATTGCAAATTCCCATTCTAGTTTAACTAAGTGTCCTGTTGAGTTGTCAAGTGTAAGTGCACCAAACCTCAGGCTGCGTACGTCTCCTGATCAGATGCTCTCCACTGCTCAGTGTTGCGGTAAATGCAAACATCTGATGGCTTTCTGAAATTCCAGCGTGTTGGACAGGTGAGATGCTGCAGTGAGCAGCACTTTTTGAGATGCCAGTTAGCACCATGTCACCCATCCCCATCTGTAAGCTTTCAAAAGGATGTATGTTTGGTGTGTGTGTGCACATGTGTGTGTGTTTCAGGAAGTCTGAAGCGATTGCAGCTGCGTTTAGAGTTCCTAAAGGAAAAGTAACATTTGTACAGTCGATAAAGAACACGGGCAACTAACTAACTGATTCAGAATTCGCTGCCGTATTCAGCGTCACTATTTGACTTGCTGTTTGGCAGACTAAAGCAGGGTGCAGATTGAGAGACAGTGTCACAGGGAGGAGGAAATATCTCATCTCCTTCATCTGCCATTTACATTCCCTCTATTGATTGCTTACCTCAGTCCGTCCCTGTTCTTAAACCAGACAGAAACATCCACCTCAGACTACAGTGACAACTGACAGGACTAGTCAGATGTGTGTGTACATCCCAGTGCCTGTATATGACTCCTCTCCCAATGTCTCGTGTGCTCAGTGGGCTGTTGGAGGGTTTTCTGCATAACAGAAGGGCTTGGCTGCAGAGTGGGGTGAGAGCCAACCATCTCAAAGATTTTTTTTTTTTTTTTCGGGGTGCATCACCATCTCTCTGGAAGTGCCAAGTGTGCACCAAGGCCATGTCATTCACTGTAGAGAGTGTGTGATGGGGGGCACACTTGCCGCCATCTCTTCCAGGCATCTTTTTAGTCTCTGAAACAAAGATGAATCTGGTTGCCCACATTAAAGACAAACGCTGTGATTTTCTGCGAGCAATAGAATTGTAATTCAATGAAGCTATAATGAATGCAGTGAAATGGTTGTCTCGTGCAACATTTTGTGAACTCGATTAGAGGTGCTAAACCATTTATTTGTGAAGTCTGTTATTGCAGACATAATTTGCGGTGGCAGCGCAAGTTTACCTAATTTTATTTTATCTATTCCCTTGGTCAACATTGTTTCTAAATAATGCAAGATTCGTGTCTTATTATATCGGATTTACTTTGTAAATTTGTAGATTTCAATTAAATTTGAATTTGATTAAAATCCAGCCCATTGTTCAAAAATTTCTGTTCAGTTTCTTTTAAAATAAAGGTTTTATTCCATCACCCTCATTCTTCCCCCTCCTTCGCCTGTGTCCCTGTTCTAAATTAATGCCACATAACACCAATCGATGGATCCCCGCTAATCGCGTTAGACATTTTGTTTTAGAATACCAGCGCCCAGCTGGTGACTCCTGAGCGCTGATCTGCTTGACTTTCTTTCTCCTCTCTCCTTCCTCTATATCTCTCTCTGCTGCTGTTTCTACCTCTGTCTGTCCGTTCCTCCTCCTTTTCTCTCTCTCCATATCTTTCACTCCACAGTGTTTTTTTTTTTGCTTCACAGGCTGGAAGGAGGGGTCAGAGACAAAAAAATTGGCCCAAATCCCAGCTATCACATATCTGACTATATTTCAAAACCCAAATGAAGCATGTTAAAAAAAAAAAAAATCCTTTTTTTCACTTTAAAGGTCAGACATTAGTGCTGGTAAAATTGATCTGTGGATTTATGAATTTAGCCCTGTTGTTTGGGATCCTTTGTAATGGAAGATTCAGTGGGGGGAAGCTTAACATTGCATTGTTTTGCTTTGACAACGCAGCCACGAGAGCCCGTGCAGCTGTTCCCCACGCTCACAATGGCAGATTAATTAACACAATCATGTGGTGCTGGCTCGGGCTCAACAGCCAGGTCTGCTCAGGGATAGATAGGTAAATCCTATACATGCATTTCCAGACTACCACTGAACATTTTTTTTTTTTTTTTTGTGATGCCACGCCATAAGGATGCAGATTTGGTCACCGACTGGTCATCTGCAGGCTAGAAATAGTGAGGTTGAACAGGGATCTTTTGCTAATTGCACTGATGCTCTACTGTGAGGATGTGTATGTGTGTGTGTGTGTGTGTGTGTGTGTGTGTGTGTGTGTGTGTGTGTGTGTGTGTGTGTGTGTGTGTGTGTGTGTGTGTGTGTGTGTGCACATTGCATCTGCATGTGCACCTGACCAGAAGTATGATTCCATTATATCTCTAGCGCACCGATTTACGTATTTGTCAGTTGCAGTTTGCAGGAAGCCCATGCATGTGTGTGTTTTTGTCAGCATGTATATGCATGTTTTTGTGTGTGTGTGTGTGTGTGTGTGTGTGTGTGTGTACACGCGCTCGTGCTAGACACTCCACCCATCAGCATCAGTCTAGAAAGCGGCTGCCATTAGACAGAACCCCCCCCCCCCTCTAATTAAGATTCTGCTGGTCGACCCGTCTCTCTTACTTACTTAGTTCCCTGACATTTTAAACTGTCTATTATGCTGCCTGGCTTTCAGGTGCAATGCTGTGTAAATGGCAAATCAAAAAATTATGTATCTTTTACATACAGTTATCCATGAGGGACGTGGAGGAGGTTGGTGGGTGACGGATCGGACCCGCTGTTTAAATTATTAGCGGACTCTGTGATCTTTCTCGGTTGATCGTATCGTATTTAAAGTCCCAGCTGTCACTCTGTTAGTGTCTTTCTTCCTTTCTCTCTCACTAATTCCTCCTCACCTCCTTTTTTTTTTTTTTTTTTGCCTTTTTTTTTTCCTTCTTCAATATATCCTCACATTCTGCCACACACACACACACACACCTCTCTTCTCGATGTTGTGCATGAACATGACCGCAGTTTGTCAATATTTTACCCTTGGCCCATCTCCTGTGTTGATATAATGATCACTTAACAGTCAAGAGTAAGGCGAGGAGGAAATTAGGGCGTCGGCAGCAGAGAGGACAACAACACTGAAGCAATTATGTTTCTTTCAGCCCAAGCATTCTCACGTTAATGAAATCCCTTATCGTAAGGGGGGGAAGAGGGAAGGTGGGGAGGGGGAGGACAGGTGCACGAAATGTACGTCGCTCATTTATCTTATTCTCTGAAATGAGCGGAAGGAGCGGCAAGAATAATGTAGAGATAAAGTCTGGGCAACAAGTGTGTGTAGTGTTTTTTTTTTTTATATATATATTGCTGGTCCTGCATTTTGCAATGACAGAAGGAAGAAAAAAGAGAGAAAGCCCAGATGAGTTTCTGAGGCCGATGAATGAAAGAGGAATGGGAGGGGAGAAGGGAGGGGGCACGGTGTATCGCACGTTAGCATCTTCTTAAAGGACAAATCGAAGACACTCCCCCGTGCTAACATTTGCAGTATTTACCTTCCTGCAGAATGTCTGCCCTTTTCCATTGTAGATGAGATCAGTCACAGAACTGGGAGAGACACACACATCCCAGCTCAAGACCTTCCGTCAAAAATGAGAGCGATCGAGGTCTGTTTCACGACTTTTTCTTCACCTACATATGAATTTTACAGAAGAAATTATAGCACAGGTATGCTTGAAAACTACTGTGGCACTTAGGAGTGCTGAACCACTTGACTGTTTGGCCCCAGAAGCTATTAAAAGAAAGAGAAAGCACAATAGATGACTTGTGAATTATTCTCATGCACCGATTCAAAGGAATAACAAAACCCTTCGTGGAACTCTTTGTCTGAAATATTACGACATTAAACCCTTCCATTTTCAAGGAAAATTTCACAATTAAACACAAACCTTGGCTAGCCTATATATATATATATACACACAGTGTATATATATATATATATATTTTTTTTTTTTCCCACCAGCGGTTGTTATTATTAATTTGTTGGTGACTCTTAGTGAAATGCATGCTTAAAATATTTTTAGAGCGTGTGCACTAAACCAGGTGCGGAGCAAATTTTCCATTAAACACAGATGATCTCGTGGCTAGAATACTTTTGGGATGACGATACATAAATAAATAAATGCCCCCAGTCCTTGTTAGCTGCTGCTATTAGTAGCGTGGGGGGGCTTGCAATGACACTAATGTTTGCTCTGGGCTGATGTTCTTCTCAACTTCTTTTCTGTCTCATCTGTAAAAGAAGGCTATCTGATTGGAAACAGATCTGGGGCACCGGGGGGCTCGCCCCAGCTCGTTTGGATTTAATGACCCATTTCCTCGGCTGCCTCGTGCCACAAGCAGTTAAACGACAGTCAAGGTGCCCTGAGGTTCCCCCACCATGGGACCATGGGGAGTACAGAGTACACTAGCTGTGGGGACAGAGTGAGTAATCGGGAGCGACGCTCCCCTGGCTACCAGGCAGGAAATCAAACCCTATTTCCTCAGCGGGAAGTTAACCAGCACCCAGCACCGTCTCGAGTCGGATGTTCAGTCGTCTCCAGGAGTTATTTCACCATCGAGTGTTGGGACTTTTTTTTGTTACAGCCATGCTTTTGAGTGATTACACTTGTTGCATCCAATGGAGATGTAGTTTCTCTATCCACAGACTTGGCAGGAATACCAACATATATATTATATTAAGATGATCGTAAAATCCATTTCACCAATCTTCCTAAGCTCAAGCACAGTTTCCTCTAAAGGGTTGTAATGGGACACTCTCCTCAACACAAGCAGAAGGATGCTTGATGCAAATCGAGTGATGATAAAACTAACATAGCAAAAATTGAATTAAAAATTAATTTTCACTATTGATCTCTCACCATCTTCATCATCCTCTTCTCCATCTTCCCACCAATTACATTAATCTAAATTGTGATTAAATGCTAGATTGGTGTATTTTATCACAAAATAATCACACAAAATAATGTAATACTTATTATTTTAATATTATATAACTGTCAATACTTACATACTATGTATTTTGGATTTTGCATGCTTCACATTGGTTTGATCTGAAGCTAATGAAACATTGACCTTCACAGTTAATGATATTCATATTTATGAAACTTGCACAAAATGCCAGAAGTTCCTTTTGGGTTTGCGATGATAATGAACCTGCAGATATTTTATGAATATCTACTTCATTTGAAACCTTTTCAAACACTTTACAAAATGCTGAGTAAGCTTTTTCACCACCAGGACAATTTCTCAGAATGACAGACTTTTTAAATCCAGATTTTTTGGCAACTTTTACGAAACTTTTACAGTTTTAACACCACAGGCATTGCATTTTATATTGCCTAGCAAATATTGCCAAAGTTGAGCAGTGATTTTTGACAGGGATTGGAACAAGTATTAGGTGCAAGCTAAGATGAAAACTATTAATAGCATGGCCATGCACTCAAAATGTTTTTCCAGGATGAAAAGAATAAAACAAAAAAAATCACGTAGATTCAAATGAACGCAAAAAGCATAATTTTCTTCACTACATTGAAGAAGCTATATAAATGAGATTCTATTACAGTAACAGAAAGTAGTATCATTGCCTATAGCATTGAGCATATTATTCCACCTTAAACTAGATTCTATAGTTTCCTTTACCACCTCCTTTAAGGAATCTGCCTTCTGAATATTTCAGGCTCCCTGAGACTGTTGCCTCTCATAGTGTGACAGTTTTAATCTTATGGCTGCTGGACATCAACAGAATGGACACTCTTTACAGAGGTGCTTATTCTTTGAAAGTTGACATTTATCATTGATTTTTTTTGAAAGATAAATGAGCCAGAAAAAGCTTAATGTGGGAATGTGGCCAGCGCTGAGCTGCTGTGCCCACACACACACACACACACACACACACGCGCACACACTGTGTGTCTTAGAGTTGTGCAAATGATGTGAGCCTTACTCTTCACTGATCTGCACATCACATTAAGTGAGACTGGACTAATTTAGCCTTTCACTCCTCTAACTTTGTCCTGCTCAAAATGGACAATTAAAAAAGAAAAAAAAAAAGATCCAAAATCGATTGCAGCAAGACAATGTCATCTTTTTATTTCACATCCTCTCATTCTGGTCAAAAACTGATGTCCACTCTACCCAGAATGCAATAGGAATACCAACAATTTGATTGGCTGCTCGGTTGTATTATGCTAAAGGCAGTTAATGCAGCATCAAGCTGCTGACTTGAAGAACATGAGTAGGATGGGCTTTGCAAAGTTTATGTTCCATTTTTTTTGCACATCCCAGAAGTTTGTCGGACAGACTGAGGTGGAATTTCTCCTCATCAGAAGTTTGTGGATCTTATAATGTTACAATGGAACAAACGCCCTATGATAACAGCTATGACAAAGAACAGTAATGATATCTGCGCATTTACTCTTTTACTCTTCATCTTGTGTATTCTTATTAGACAAGGACACAACTGCCCCTGCAGATACGACCTTTGGTTTAGGGTAGCAGCATTTCATTTATAACAATGAGCCTACTTGACCTTCTCGGAAAGTATAGTGACAGTGCTTCAGACCCAGAGGAGAGGCCTAAAATGGCCATCAAACTTCCACTAAAAACTTGAGCATGCTTTGCCCTATCAGGCTAATGATCAATTATTAATATCCACAATCCTCAGCCTTGATGTGGCTGCTGGGATATAGAAAGCAGGCAATTATGTGCTACTCTCTTATTTGGGTTTTGACTGTCTCCATCTCCGGCCTGCATCTCTCTCCATGCGTTGAGCTCCCCCTATAAATATATAACAGATAGTTCCTCTTAGCAAACCACAAGTTCTTATTAGGGCCCTCTCATTGCCGATATCCAGATCCAGATTAATTTGTAATTAGTCTTGAGTTGTTGAGCCTCTGAAAGATAAAGGATTCCAACTCCCATTCAATTCGCCCCAAACACTGACGATCACTTTAAAAGAACAAACGTGCTTGATAAAAATAGCTTAAGCTCAGACTTATTTGTTTGCCGACAAATGCCAGACACATATGTCTGAATGGCTAAAGCAGAGAATAAATGAGTTGGCCTAGAATAAAACTTTAATAACACCATTGTGTGTGTGTGTGTGTCTCTCTCTCTCTCTCTGCATGTCTTTTTGTTTTTAAGTGGGGGATGGGCGAAACAATCCATCGTTTCAGCACAGACGTAAATTTGTCAATTTGTATTAATACAATAAGAAATCACAATTCAAGTCAATAAAGCTAAACCATTTGGTTTACAGAGGCAACAAATGTATTACAACAGTCTGTAAGAAAAACTGCCTTTTAACAGACAGAAACCCTCGAGCAGGCCCTTGGTGGACTAACCTGGTTGGGATGAGAGACAGCTATGGGGAGGGATAGTGGGAGAGAAGGCGACTGGGTTAGATAGACACAAATACTGCAAACATCACGGCTTAAGCATCAAGTAAGATAAAGGAGAACGGACATGATCCCTGCTTTACGCTCTCTGATGTCATCTTTATTTTCCTTCTTTTCCTTTCCCTCCTAATGGGTTTTGATCAGGTATCCCATTATGTTTCTCCCACATTTCATTCACACCCCCCCCCATACAGATGAAATGAAAGGCAGTAGGGTGTACCCAGTGTAAAAAATAAAAAATACTGGCATGGTTTTTAGTCATTTAAGAGGATAAAGTGTTGGGGTTGGAGGGGGTGAGGGTGGGCTTCTGTCTATTAATAGTTGAGTCATCAGTGCCTCAACGTTCTGAAATGGCAAATTGTTAGATCCCCAATGGTGATTATTACTTGCTGTCAATGACCTTCATAACAAATTAAAATTATGCGACTGGGACAGAGCGTGCTCTTTAATAGGCGTTATGCATGGGATTGTGTGTTTGTGTGTGTGTGTGTGCATGTTACTTTGTGCATGTAAATGTGTGTGAGTTTGTATGCTGGTGGCCAGAGGGCAAAGGCCTTTAACATTTAAAACCCTCCCCTCCCTCAGCTAAAGGAAAGGTCCGACTCTTGTTTGTTCTTAAAGTGTGGCCATTGTCTGGTCCACAAACACACTCGTACCCACACACACACACACACACACATGCCGACAGGATGTTTGCAGCTACAGTATAAATCTTTTTATTTCATTTTCCGAGACACTGGACAAGTTCATAGAAGAGGAAAATGGGACACGTCCTTGGTCTGTGGATTTACTGCCTGACCAGGCTATGGTAGGAGTGATAGTCTCCCTCCCACTATCACACAAAAAAACGCACACGCACACACACACATACACACACACACACATACACAGTATGCATGCATGGTGTGAAGCAGATTTACCCACGTTAGCTCCTCCTCCACAGTGGCCTTGTTAAAAGTGTTCATCGCCCCTTGTGGTAATATATGTCTTTAAAATGCACATTTATGCTCCCGAGCTATTGATCACTGTACATTCCCCACCCGATAATTACTCCAGCTTAATATGCACCCTTAATGAAGCTTAATTGATTCATTTTCATTGATGAAGAATAACGCCACTAATGGCTGTGGTGTGCAGAGCATTGATGCCGTGGTACAGTACAGACTCCATCCAGCGCCAGGTGGATCGAGGGTGGGAGAGAAGCTCTAGCTGAGTCTGGTGATTGGCCTATTGTGCTAGCTGTTGATTTAGCATGCACATGAATGAATAGGAAATCAATGGCAGCTCAGGGAGGAGCTTGTCTTGGTGGTGAGGAGGCAACAGGGTGGTTGCCATCTGCGGGTGACAGTCTATACATCCAGGAGCTGGTTGGTTTTTCCACGTCCAGTCGTGTCCTCACGTCTCTGTTCTGTCGGCCTTGTTGTTTGGTTGTCCATATGTTTCTTATTATATATCTTCTGCTTCCTCATCTGTTTGTTTCTTTTATGACTTTTTTTTTTCTCACTTCCTCTCTTTATACCGTCAGATCCATGTTTGACATCTTGTCCACATCTTCTTTCCTTCTATTTCCCCTTGTTTCATTCTTTTATGTCATGTTTTCCTCCCTTTATTTTCTAGTAGTTATTAATTAATATAAGTCAGGGGTCTTTATTTCATCATTATTTTGTCTCTCCATCTCACTTTTCTGGTCTTAAATCCTGTCTTTCCCTTCATTCTCCTGCATTTGTGTTTCCATAGAAAGCCAACATTATCCAGCTAAAAGAGACAGAGGCCTAGTCATCCTTCACTAATGGTAACCACACCACTTCCTGCCAACACAGACTGAGAGGGGGCATGATGAATATACACCCTGATTATTATAGCACTGCACATACAAGCACACACTCACTCTCACATACACATTAGCTAGTGTGTGTGTGTGTGTGTGTGTGTGTGTGTGTGTGTGTTTGTGTCTGCAAACGTACAGACAAACACATTAGTAATTACTCTTGTCTCCTTGTCCTAAAACACCCACCTCTGTCCCCATCTGCCTTTTGTGCTCTCATTCATACATGCAGACAGAGGTGGACAACACACACACACACACACACACACACACACACACACACACACACACACACACACACACACCCTCAAGCATCATCCACAGCCTCTCAACGGGGCTATGATCACCCTGCTAGAATGATAAAGTTAGTGAGACATCAATGCTCCCTCAGACATTTGTGTGTGCATGTAAAAGTGTGTTTTGGTTGTTGTGTGTGTGTGTGTGTCTTTTTCCAATGCTCTTTGAAGCCTGAAACAGACTTGAGGAGGGGTGAAAACAAAGGTGGGCCAGTGCCAGCGAGAAACTTATGGCACCATTCCTCTTCCCCTAGCTGGGCAGAGGCATAGCCTTTACTGAGGGAGAGAGCCACCTTCTGTCAGGCTGGGAGGGGGCAGGAGGGGAGAAAGAGGGATGGAAGCAGAGCAAAAAGAAAAGCAGTGGAGGCATTGGTCAAGACTGTCCATCTTTGAAACCTGGACTCAGGTCCAGCCCCTCCAAAAATGAAGGATATTTCAAGCATCAGTTCATAGTTTCAGCTGCATTTTGAGAAAAGTGTTTTTGCCCTTCACCCAATAGTTTAGAAGGAATAATCCTCACAGCTTGAACATCACATTCCCTGAATACAGACTTTTATTCCGTTCATTTAAGAAAAAAGGTCTTCAAACAAAAAGCTTTAACACAATTCTGCGTGAGGGCGACCACTACACTTCATATTGAAAACCAAACTGTTCCTCCTCCTCCTCCTCCTCCGTTTTTTTCCCCTCATCCTCTCTTCTTTCTTTCTCCACCGCCACAACTCCAGTTTTAGTGTGGGCGTTCACTAATAAATATAAATGTTTGTGATTAGCATCTCTGCAGCACAGGTGCATGTTTGTTGCGAGGGGAGGCTTGTTCATTAATTTTCAGCCATGAAAAGTGCAGCGCGCCATGAACGGAGAGTCCAAATCACACACACTGATAAATGAACGCACAGATTGTTAATGTACCATTGTAAGGCTGCTGCCTCCACCAGCTTTGAAAAAAGAGGGGGGCCTGCTGCCAAAAGCGGGGCTATGAGTGTGCATACACATAAACACGCTGGTTCTGAGAGGTGTGGCAGGACTCTTTTTAGAAGCTCGGATAAAACCGGGCTTTAGACCGGGTGTGTTTTTAATCCTTACACATATAGCCAAGGTTTATTACAGTTATACAGACCGGACACCCCCTGGTGTGAGGCCTCTGGCTCATTGTCTCATTAAATTTAGTAGAACTGGTAGTACTTGGTGCATTTTGTCCTGGTATATTGGCGCATTGG
>NC_090776.1:4080663-4098163 GCF_040054535.1 Antennarius striatus | reverse complement strand
GGTCTCAGATCAGATATAGCTGAATTATACATGTATTTTCTCATTTTCTCCTTCTGTGATATGTTCTTCTACCAGAGCAGTCACAGTTGTGCGTATGTCATGTTTTTTTGTTTTTTTTGTTTTTTTCTTTCTTTCCTCGGGATTGATTCATCGACGATTAAGCTAAAACTTCGCGAAAACTTTTTGCGGTTTGAAATATTATTTTAAAAATATTCTTAAATGGATAGCTCCTTTTTTTTTCTTTTTTTTTTTTTTTGGTGGGGAGTAATACCAGATAATATTTGGAACTTTAATCAAATATGTCTGTTTAGCAGCACATCCTTACATTCAAATGGATTCTTTTGAGAGTCGCTGGTGTCTGAGTGGGTTTTTTCTTAAATATCATGAAAGGAGACATATTTTAACAGCAACCAATCATAATGTTTAGTAAGCTGGTAAACTATTTAGCAAGTTATATTCGTCCTCTCTTTTAATCATCTGGACATATCGTCCATGCTGAATCAGAATAAAAATGGCACAGATGACTGTAACGCTCTGTTTCTAGTTCCTCTTTCACTTTGTTGTTTTGTTTCTGTCTGTCAGGGATTCATTGATTTATTCATTGATTTGTATGACATATTTAAATGAAGCATTTCTTCAATTTAAAGCAGTAATACACCCATGACATTTACTGGCCACTGACTAGTTAAAGATCACATCCTTCCAGCCCTGTATAATGTTTATTACTGTGTTTTTAGTGACAACCTCTTGCAAGTTTTCCTCTTTGTCAATGTTATAAAAAAAAAATTCACATGCATAAAAATCTGAGCTATTCCTTCAAATATAATCATGTGAGCAAAGAGGAAAAAGTCTAATAGTCTCTGGCTTTTATGGGTCTTTGCATAAAGAACCAAAGGCTCACCTGTGACAACCACTTTAATGTTGCATGTCCGACTTCGAAGCTTCTTTGCATAAAAAGATGAAAGATGGGAAGAAAAATCAATAGTGAGGATAGTTACGGCGGGGTGTCAACAAGCGATGGAGTCTTCCCCCTCACGTCACACACACCCAGCTGTGAACGATGACGCCTCATATACGGGGTGACCTTCAAAATGTCATAAATGTGTTGTGCAATAAAGTGTCAATATTTGTGGTTATATGGAGCAGGATGACTTTTACAGTAATTGGAACAGCCGCATTAAAAGCTGTGGATCAGTCAACTGATTAAAGACAGGCGTGCTGGACAGCCTGCTGGTCACGTGTCATCTCAGACGTGCCTATAGGTGTGTGTGTGTGTGTGTCACACCACACACACACACACACACACACACACCCTCACAGTAGAGAGAAAGGAGAGTTCAAACTTCTGATTTACCTTTCTTCAGCATGTGACTGAGGAATGTGTGAAGCATATTTATTATTGAAGTGTTGTTGTACGCCAGGAAAACACACTCTTGTGTGTGTGTGTGTGTGTGTGTGTGTGTGTGTGTGTGTGTGTGTGTGTGTGTGTGTGTGTGTGTGTGTGTGTGTGTGTGGATGTGTGTGTGTGTGTGCGTGTGTGTGCATTTGTGTGGATGAGCCTTGCAGAGCTTGTGTATATGTGTCTATTTGGACGTGTGGTGTGGTGTTTGTCCTGCTTCTAATCTGTGTTTTGGATTTTTTAATTTTAGCCCCCATCTGGGGTGGGCAGGTGGGCCACTGTCTGTTACACGAGCTGGGGGAATCTTTGCCAAAAAGGGATCTGTACAGTAGACCGCTTGAAATATGTTTATGAGGAGGCAGCTACGGCTACAGTATGGTGCCGTCCTGGATGATCACTGAGGGAATTGTATTTTGTTTTAATTTATTTATTTTTCTCTTAGATGCATTAAAATGCAAATGCAATAAGAATGGAGTGCAGTTGATGTTGATTCACTACACTGAAATTGTAAAAGAAACTGCACTATCTGTGATGTTTGACAGTAAATTTACGATTCCGTGTTGCATTTGGTGAACGCAGACTCCCGTATTTGTCATGATCTTCGCTTTCCATGAAAATTTAGTAGATTTTAAAAAAAAACAATACAAGGATTTCTACGTTTTGTTGTTTTTTTTTTTTTTTATCAGTCGTGACTGAAAAGGTTGGAAATAATTCACATCTTTGCGTAGATTCTTTGTTCGCTCATCTTTTACTCTCTCGCGTACACGCCATGTGATAAGCAGCAATAATTTGAAACCAAGGTCTGCGTTCAACATCTGCTTTTCAAACCTAAAACTGTTTGCTGGCTTCTTTCCCCCCCCCCCCCATCAGACACAGAATTAAACCGCAGTTGCAGAGGCCAAGCAGAAGCAGCTGGTATTTAGTATCTGCGTATTGTCACAGACTTAACATTTAGGTTGCCTTTCAGTTTCAGTTGTGATAAATAGCTTTCAGCCTGATAGCAGCGCTGCTGAATGGAGTTGTGTGTTTAGTGTCAGTGTGGAAGAGGACTTGCTGACTTGGGCCTTTCCATTCTGTAAACCTTATTTGACTCGGCGACAGAGGAGGGGCGGAATAGGGCTTGGAAAGGGGGGAGGGGGGCACGAAGGAAAAGAAAAGATTAGTTACTACTAAAATTCGTCTTTATTGTGTGGCACGGTTGCCTAAGTTGGTTGCCCAGTTTTGATTCTTTTTCTTTCTTCTGGCTTCAGCCGTCCGTTCCCCACCGACCATGTGTCAGATTGGAAAATAAATAACATTTTGAACCATATTTGTGTGTATTTGAGTTGGGTGCATAGTGACATACAAAATATGTATATACATACATATAGATACGTATATATACCACATAGCCTTTGTGTGTTTATGATGAAATATAGTTGAGACGACTGCACACAAAATCAGACATGACTGATTTCATCTGTAATAATTTTTTTTCACTTTTCGACAGTAAGATCTTGACCACAAAGTTAAAAAAAAAAAAATGTTTTCCTTCCCTGTGCACACATGCATAAATACTGATCGGGACGTGACAGCCTGCACGACTAAACAAAGAAAAAAGAAAAAAAAAACTTTCATATGAAATTTTCCTGCAATGAATTTGGCAAAAATGTGTAATGACAGTTCTGTCTAGTGTGGCTGGATGCTGAACCTCCTGCACGGTGACGTCCATCAAATGCTATTGGAGCTGCAAGCGGATATTTTTAATTTAGCAACTACAAGATACAAGACAAGTCGAGTCAAGCATCTGTTGTGTGTTCCTTTTTGTTTCTTTTGAAGTTGGGTTTTTTTCCCGCGTTTTGAACTTAACTGTGTTGAGCGGGCCTTTAAATATTGCACTCATGACTGTCAAGCACATCACAGGCTCTTAACCACCCGTACAACAAGGCCAGTGTGTACAATCTGACGGCGACACCCTCCACCTCAGATTATGCTGCTGTCAACACATTCCCAGGTTGTCGTCAGTCATTTTAGATTCACATTCAGAGAGGTGATTGCGTTGATAACAGACTGCTGTTTCATTAGACTGTGCATCATCATTTTTTGGCAGTGCGGAGGAAGCGGCAGAGGGCGGGGTCAAAACCGTTATCACCCTATCATATCTCTGACAGCTACCTGTCAAAATCAGGTCGCACGAAGAGATGCGAGGAGATCCTGCGATGCTGACATAGCCAAATCCATCTCTCTCTCTTTTTTTCTTTATTTTTTTTTTCTTGATTTTCTCATTGTTAATTTTTCACTGCATATGCTTAATAGGAATGATGATGATAGTACGGATAAAAAAGAAAAAAAAAGAAAAAAGAAAAAACAGGAGAAAGGAGAGGCAGTGGCATTGAAGTAGGTGGTGTTGAGAGTGTGTGTGTGTGTGTGTGTGTGTGTGTGTGTGTGTGTGTGTGTGTGTGTGTGAGTGTTCGGGGGGTGGGTGGGGGGGATTTCAGGACTGTGGCGTTTTCTAAAAGAATCTGAAAAGCTTCTGAACCGTCAGCGTTCTGTCAGAGAGGAGAATAGCGCGGCCCGTGAACCCATTGGAAGCGTCTGACTTTGTGTGGCATTTGCACATTTGACAATGAGGCGCAGACAGAGAAGAAAAACACATGTTGTGATGTGTGTGTGTGTGTGTGTGTTTGTGGGGAGGGGGGGTGGAGGTGGGACTGGATTGAAGTGGTACTCAAACACACCTTTCCATTTGTTTCCTCCCTCCTTGTGTTTTGTGCTCCAGATGTTGGGGACGACTTGGGGAAGGCGGCGGGGGGGAGCGTTCAGCCGTCTCTGCCCCAGCATCGGGAGAGGAGCCTGGCCTCCTCCTCCAAGGATTGCCCCTACTGTGGCAAGTCCTTCCGCACCTCCCATCACCTTAAAGTCCATCTGCGGATACACACAGGTCAGTACGTCCACAGACATCACTGCAACACACACACACACACACACACACACACACACACACACACACACACACACACACACACACACGGTTTCTCTCCAGCAATTAATCATTTATTGTACTTCATGGAAAATTTACATCCCCTACTTGTACTGACATTCCTTCTGGGGTTAGCCTGACATATTGGTTTATGAATATCAGCCTTATCAGGTATCTGATGTGTCTGTCAGTTTGTTATATGATGGATGTGATGCGAGCTGAGAGCAGATCATATATCAAGTTGAGAAAGAGAGAAAGAAAGTTCAAAAAAAAAAAGAGAGAGAGAGAAACAAAGAAAGAAAAACAAAGTACCTCCATAAAAATGAAGTCCACAGATGGTCACAGCTTCCATTCACAGTATCACAATGTCCTGATAAAAACCAGCATCGAAACAACTCGGAGATCCTTGTTGATCACACACACACGCTCTGCTCTCTTAGTCTTACCTAAACCATCAGTCCACTTTTTTTTGTCAGATTCATTTTCAAATAATCAAAAGAATCAACTTTTGCAGGAAACACAAATGTCTTCACAACGTGCCTTATTGTTTATTTTAAAATTGTGTTTCCTCACACTCATCATTTTATTGAGCTCCAATTATACATAACAAGGGTTCAGTGTCCCGATGACATCAATTTCACACACTCGCTAACTCACAATAACTTTAGGAGCCAAAACAAAGCCGGCCTGTCCGCAGTTGAGGTGTATGCGTGAGAGGACGCGTCGAATAGATTCAGCTTAATTTTTTTTCAGTCAGGCATCCTCACCCCCTGAGCTCTGCCCATACATCTCACCAACCAGGGCTCAGGCAGCTCTGTGACAATCTGACCGTCGGTTGTTACTGGGAGGTGAAGGCTGCAGTCAGAGTAATGATGTGGACTGTGGATGGGAGCCAGGGTTCTAACCCTCTGTAAGGTACGAACGCCCCACTGACTATCCAGGTTAAAGTCACAATTAGAGCACCCAGAGGTCACCTTACAACAAGGACAGCTGCTCCTAGCTGGTGGGCCTAATGTGGAAAGAGGAAGTTTGTAAGGTCACAAAGTGTTTTCTAAGCCCCAAGACTGAATCATGATGTTTTGGGAGCCTTCTAACTAAATATTAGAGAAAGGATATTAATTTTGTTTTCCTAGTTTGTAATTATTCATTAATAATTCTGTCATGCCCGGAGTTCAACCTCTTTTTCTCTTTTTTTTTTTTTTTCTCATGTATTCGACTTTTTCTCCAGACGTCACCTTCCTCCTCACTAAATAAAGAACGCACTCTCTCCAGTGACAGCAGTAAAAGTTCATATTGTCTAATATGCACATTTTTCTATAATAGGTACCTTTAAAAATATAAGAATGTACTTCCGATATTCCAATGTGACATCAAATTCCTATTTTTGTGTAATAGCAGAAAATACAGAATTAAGCTCTGCAGTATTTTCACATCACATTTATTCATTCAGTTCATTTTATATTTTTTTTTTATGTAAAGAGAATCACCAATATTGTAATTTTCTTTTTCTTTTTTTTTCTTCTTTTTTTTTGTTTGGGTGGATGGTGGGGGGGGGGGGTGCTAAATGTGAGTTATGTCTTCATGTGTTGAAAATATAAGAGAAAAAACAAAACCTTCAGCCCTCCACACCAAAGAGCAAAAGTGGGGATGTTCAGTAAGGAAGTAGTGTTTAGGAATGGAATGTGTCTCTGGATGCTGGCCTATCAAAGCACTGCTTTAGCACAGTCTTCTGCTCACAAAGAGGAAAAAAAGCAGCTTGATGCATCCCCAACATGTGGCCTTTAAATCATTCTTATAACGTAATCACACCAGCTCCGCTGTGACATCCTGATTACATCCACAAGATGACTTTTACAGTGGCTAAAGATCCTCTCTGTGCTCTGGTGACAATAGGCAGAAATTCACAGATGAAAGCCCAAGCTCCCCCTTCATCCTAATGCAATGTGAGTGACACAATGGAGTTTCGGTTGAAGCAGCATTGTGCAATGCGACGTCAAAGATTAATGAGCGGCTAACACCGGCTTGAAAGGAATGAAGTGCATTTAAATTTCTCCAAAAGTTAAAGAGCTAATGTTACAGTATTAATTTCCTCTTGAAAACTGAGTGGGAAAATATCCATTAGCAAAATTAACCACAGTTTTCTAGGTGGCTAACATTGTGTGGCTGTGGTGCTACAGTGTGGGGCCACAGCTAATGAACACACTGCAGAGGGTGATATTTCATTATACAAATTAATGCTCACATTTTAATGGGAAAGTCACATAATGAATCTAGGCTTCAGTGACAGCAATTAGAGGCCCAGATTGTCCCCTTCTGGACAAGGCACTATTTAGCAGTAAGCAGCTGTGTGTAAAAAATAAAAAGGTCCTCGCTCTTGACAATCGCCACACATAACTTCAGGCAGGCCCGCATAACCAATAAGAGTCCCTGCTCACCTTTAAATGAGGAGAAGGGGGAGACAAAGAGATGGAGAAAGAGAAGGAGGAGAGGCAGGACTTGGCCATGTCACTTAACCTTAACCTAACCTTGTAATCAGAATGAATCAAGAGGGACCTGCGATCTCCCCCCTCATTCCTCTCAGCTCCTTCCTCTTTTTTTTTTACTCCTCTTTCTTCAAGTATTGTCCTCCTTCCACTGTCCTTTTTTTTTTTTTTTTTTTTTTTTACAGTTCTTGTGTCTCATGTGTAGTATCTTAGTTATGGTGCTCCTGAATTTAAATCCTTGAATATTTAACGCTATATTCTCATAAAGGAAAGGCCCTGCAGATCACTCTTTCGATTTTACTTGTCAGAAGTGGAAGCCCAGTGTTTTTCTTTTATTCCAAATGGGTATCATGATCAACCGGGGGGGGGGTGCAATAAAATGTGCTCAAGCTTTGACCAAAGATTACACGGATTTGTGCTTAACTCTGCTTACTCTATAAGCTCTCTAAAGGAAATGATAATAATTCACTGTGGACATGAATAGGTTAATATATTTGCCATTCTGCAAAAAGGAGAATTCATGCATACACTAAGCATTGTGAATTCCCCTCTGTGGCGATAGAACTGTTAATCCTGTCAGTATATAAGCAGTGTGCTCAGCTCGACATTAACCTCTTTAAAGATAGACTATATTAAATATATTTGTTTCATTGTCAACTTATCCCGTGGAAAAAAAAAAAAAAGACAAAACAAACAAGCACTATTAAAAGCACATTATATAAAATCTTTACAACACATAGTATGATATATTTTGCTCAATCCTGGTCATGTAAATATTCACCAAAGCTCCAAATGTCCATCAATCTGCTCCCCCACAAAAATCTTCCATCCAAAATTCTATTTCCTCGTGTTTGAGGATCTTATTTAAGGCAACAGGTAAAACTCTAAAAGATGGATGTATTCCTTTATTCTTCTATTCCTTGGATTTACCGGTAGTAAATAATAAATGTCGACCTCATATTTTAATGTGTCATATTTGACTGGACACATTTATCTGACATGCCTGAGTGCTTAGGGGGCATCTATGGCGCGACCTCCCCTCTGAGACGCTCAGTTCACCAGCAGCCACTAACTTAAGCACATACACTTATAACAGATGTCGAACAGCTTCTACCCATTATTCAGCCTCTCAAACATCCAACTAGTATTTTTCCATCTTTCTGGCCAAATGGAAATTCATCTACCAGTATGTCATATCTATTAAGCCATTTTAATTGCCCCCTCTGCACAGGTTTGGGGTATTTATCTTAACTTGTTTCTATGACGCTGTCGCAATCCACACAGAGCCAGATGAAACCAGTGCATGCAACATGAAGTGCAAACATACTGCGGAGGAATAGATCCCAGCACAGCAATCAGGAGAAGCATGATTTATGGCCACTAAGGTGTCGCTTAGATGTTTATGAGCTCTAGTTTTTCATGTCAAAGCTAAGAAAGCTGCAGTCATGCAGTTTTTGCCCTTCTATCAGTCACTCCCCTCAAGAACAAGACGTCCAAAACAGTTCAACAAAGTCAAGACAGAGAACAGCTCAAGAAAAAAAAAAAAAAGTTTACTCTTCTATTTTTAACTCCCAAACAGCAATTTTCTGGTTTTGTGGCGGTAGTGATCTGTCATGTGGCTGGGAGGTTGTGCTGTTTGCGCTGATATCAATTAAAAGTGGATTAACGGGTACATAATGACCTTTAGCAGTAAATTGTGTGTAATGTTGCAAGGCAGGATACAGTATATTCCCCAGATGTCACACCAGGCCCCTGACGTATGATGGAGCAGATGTCTTAGCCAGTCCAAATGGCCCTCTAAGACACAAACACACACACATACACACATGCATGCACACAGGCTCAGGCCTACAAGCATACATAAACATGTGTTCACACAAATTCCAAATGGTGCACGTGTGCACACACACACACACACACACACACACGCAAACACACACACACACAAACAGACATAAATTGGAGCGGATGCAGAAATACATTTTCGTCTGTCTTCCTCGCTCCAGAAATCTTTAAAAGCTCAATTTTAATCAAAAGCTGGAATAAACTGACAACTTTCTCAGGGCATTTATTTATTTATTTCACTTATTTATTTTTCCATACCCCAGAAACATAAGAGGAGACTAGCAAACACACAGTCTTTACTTTTCATTTTAGATATGTATATGGTACATTAGTCTTTATTTTCCCCATATGAACATTAACAGGCTCTTATAAGAGAAGAAAAATTAGAGGGGGAAAAAAAAGAAAAAGATCAGATCAGTCTAATTTCTGTCTAATTTGGCTCCTAGAATATCATTTTGTCCAGTTAGAGGAATTGAGAATGATCATTTGCATCAGGGACGTTTCCTTATTAAATCAGCACTGAGCCTCTGTTCGGCAGCTCACAGGAGAAGCACTTATTGGGTTAAAAGCTCATCTTGTATGGTTTATTTTAAATATACTCTATGCCTCATAGCCACTCCTGTGTAAGAGAAAAGATATCAAATCACTGTCTGTCTGTCTATCTATAGTCAGGGCTCCCTGTCTCTGTACTCTCCCGTTGCCTGTTTTGTCTCTCTTGTTCTTTGTCTCTCCTCTTTTCAACATTTCCACCTTCAATTTTCTTTTGTATACTCTCCTATCCATTTCTCTCCTCTATCAATATTGTATTGAGTTGGTGTTTGTGGCCCTGTATTTGAGAACTCTGCAGTAGGTCTGCAGATCGCAGAGTCTTTTTCTGGAATGGTGCCCTCTAAATAATGATAAATTACTTGAGCAGTATGCCATTTGCTAATTATATCCATGATTTACTACACAGCCCGACTTAAATCATTCAAACCAGCCTTGCGTAACAATGCCTTTTTTTCTGTTTCTAAAATGGTTTCCATGTGTATAATCTAAACATTTTGTGGATGTATTCTGTATATAAAGAAGTGTGCATAAACCCAAAACACTTCAACCATGCTCTTTTTTATTCTTTTTTTTCCACCAATCCCCCTCTTTTCACACAATCACTATTATCCCTCTAACAGTAATTCCACTCCGGGAACTTTTTATATGTATATACTTAAAAAAAAAAAAAATCAAGCTTAGCATTTTTTCCCTCTTTGTTCATTGTTTAATGAATCCAAATCTGGCTCAGACTCCAAGCCTATTATAATTGCTAGCAGGATGTGTTCTATTTCAACATAAGTATCATTCCAATGGAAGATCCACTTCTGGAATAATACAGAGGTGTAATACCATTATCAAGAATACTCATGAATATGTATGTGCAGCATAAATAAATATATGTAAATACTTCATGACAGATTCACCCCTGTTTTACCATAATATAAATCTCTTTGATCTGCGTGTCCTGTAGTGAATCATGCAGTTCTTTATCGGAGGGCTTCAGTGCAACAAGCATGTGGTTCACATATGTCGTCTAAACATCACTTTTCTATTTTTTCATATTCATTGACTTGGTTTCATAGAATATCATCTATATTTTGCTCCCAGAGCACTCCAGTGTGGGGGATCGCATGCCACGGCTGATTTATGCTTCTCAAGATAAACTGCAAATAAGCAATGTCCGAGAAATTGCACTCTCATCAAAGAAGCAGAGGAGTGACAGCAAACAAGGCCAGAAAAGGGCCATGATGACCCCGCTGCCGACACACACATATCTGTACACACACACACACACACACAACGGAGATGGAACCCCACCCTCAGCCCCAGCCCCTAGCCGTGTGGATACAGATAGCATCGAGACAGTTTGGTTGTCAGTAGGAAATATTATCTCTTGTAGTGGACTGAAAGCACCATATGGTGAAATATTTTTTATGGTGTTGATGTGAATGATGGCTCACTTGGTGGGGCTGGATCGTGCTGGATCGACCCATATTTAGATGCCTAGCCCACCACCCCCACCCTCGTGAAATAACACATGCACACATCAAGTGGAACAGAGCTGGTATATGTGGGAGAGCGACAGAAGAATCCACAGTTGTGTAGTTGTGTATATATATATATATATATATATATATATATATATATATATATATATATATATATATATATATATATATATATATATAATTAATTTTTTTCCTCAAAAACTCAATTTTACTTATGTTTTAAGGATAACTAAAAAAGACGAGCCATTGCAAAATATCATTTTTTAATGAAATTCATATAATTTTTGAGCTCTACTCATTTGACCTAATTTTCATTGTTCGGGGAGGTTACATGACCCTAGGGTCCACATTCCCTGCTCCAATAAATAGATTTTGATATCCACTCAGTGTAATAATCAGGTTAATTATTCAATGTTTTCCCTGTCTTTTTCTTTTCTGTTTCTGTGTCTCTCTCATCATCTCTCAGGAGAGAAACCTTATCGGTGCCCTCATTGTGACTATGCCGGCACCCAGTCTGCCAGTCTGAAGTACCACCTGGAGCGTCACCACCGTGAGCGCCAAAATGGCTCCACCAGCTCAGGCCCAGCCTCTGGCCACACTCCTTCATCTGACCACAAAGAGGATCATGGGAAGGCTGCCGGTGGCGGCATCTTTGCTCGGCCAGATGTCCTCCGTAATGTTTTCAAGAGCATGCCCTCCAACCTAGACTTCAGGGCAGGTCCGTTGCTGCCACATCAGTGGGCAGCCGGCATGATATCCCCACATGACCGAGATCATGACCGGGAGCGCGGAGACCGCCGTTTTGACTCTGCCTCCTCAGCTGCGAACATGAAGACTGCTGATGGCCCGTCCCCTTTGGTCTCATCAGCTACAGATAGCTTCTCAGACCTAAGCAGGGCTTATCAAAGCATGATGGGAAATGGAGTCCACTTTCAAGGTTCTCTCCAGGCCTTCATGGACAGCTTTGTCCTTGGCACTATGAAGAAAGATGTGAAAGACAGTCAGAGTCCAGTTCATCTCCAAGCCCAATGTTACCACGATAACGGTGAGCCCAAAGCAAAGCGTGCCATCTCGACTGACCAGGAAAGGGAGGAAAAGACTGACGTCAAGAAGACCTCAGAGCCTGGCAAACCTGGGTCACAGTATGAACCCCTTGATCTCTCTGTGTCTGTCCGCCCCGAGTCTGCTTCTGGATCTCTCCCTGGCTCTTCAATCACCATCCATGACAATGTGGCATGGCATGGCTGTCTGTTTTGCTCATTCTCTACTTCCTCATTTGAAATCATGGCTCTGCACCTGCAGGCCAACCACCTGGGCAAAGCGCAACCACAGCGACCTGATACAGGCAAAGAATCTCATGGAGAGGCCTCCCCTACTGCCTCCACCATTCAGTCCTCCAACATAAAAACTACTGGCTTAGCCCTTGAAAAGGATGGAGACAGAGATGGAGAAAAAAGCCTGGGTGGCTGGAGCAATCACTTGGACCAGCCCTACAACCCCTTCCAGAGTGACTTCTATCGACGATTTGGCGGCCTGTATGACGGGTCTCCCAGGGCCAACCAGGCCCTTCAGAGTTATATAGCCAGAGAAGAGCAAGTGCTTGATCTACCTACCCAGATCTTTGGAGGCATATCTTCCTCTGGGGATGACCATATCGGTGAGGGAGGTTCCTGTGGAGATGCTGAAGAGGAACAGGTTGGATCAGATGACGAGATCGTCAAGGGTGGGGTGCAAAGTCCAAATGAAACCCCTTCAACCACCCCCAAAGGGCAGCTGCAACAGAATCACTCTGATGAAGAGGAAGAAGAGGGAGGAATGGCTGAAGTGGAGGAAGAAGGAGATGAGCATGGGCAAATGGAAAGAGAGGACGAAGACTGTCCAGCAGACCACCACCAGATCCACCCCAAACAGCACCAAGATGACTCCCCTCTGCCCCCCAAGAATGGAACTGGTTTGGTGGCCTCTCCCTCTGCTATGAAGCCACTTTCTCTTGTTCCTCAATCTAAGAACCAAGGTCTGGCACTGGACAAGCAGTGGCAGCAGGGCCTGAGCCTCCTGTCTCCAGGAGGTCCTCCAGGGCTGTTGAAGACTGAGCAGACCCACCTAGAGCAGCAGATGAACATGTTGTCAGTCCTCAGAGCCTACAGCAATGACAACCTCCCTGCATTCAATGGCCTGGGAGGCGGAGCATCCACAGGGGCCATGAAGAGGCCTGATGCACCTGGTGAGTGTCTTTAACCCTTACTGGAACTGCAAATACTGTTACAGCACACAAATACAGACCCATAAAGCTGCAGAAAAATACACACCTGAAAAGTGATAAAAACACACACAAATTGCATTTGCCCACAATTGCATACTCATAAACACTAGACAATCAAAACAAACATATATACGTTTTTTTTCCCTGGCACTCACAGAGGATTCCCAGATATTCACCAAAGGTCTAGAGATTGGCTCTGAAGTGATTTCAGCCTTATTTAAAGCAAGTTTAGAAGCTATCAGCCTGGCGACTAGCAACAGATTAATCTTTATTACACGTTTATATTACTAGGAGTGCAGTGCCTCCCTCCCACTCCCCAGCATGGAGGGAAAAACCCTGGATGAGTCAGAGCAGGACCTCAACTCCCCGTGCCACCTCCTGCACATGTCTCTTAACTATCTTAGCTCTCATAAAGCTGGCTCCCATAAGCCCATTACTTTATAAGACTCGTCGATCTATGACCCTGTGAAAAATGAACTGTCAACTTTCATGATTCTGCTAAGGTTACAGCCGCTCCTTGAGACTGAAGAAGGAAGTGAATTTTTTTTTTCCCTTCACAATGCTTTTTCGATGTTCAGGGTTGGTTTCAAAAGCGTGTCTTTGAGGAGATAGCAAAACACTGACTTAAGAATACTTCGTAGAAGTAACATGCATAAAAAGATTAAATCTTAGATCTTTTGGTTAGAGTTCTCAGATTTGAATTAATTTTTTTTAAACTAATTTGCTGCCAGATATTTTTAACAGCAGCTGCTAGGAGTTTTAGAACATTTGACCAGATTTTCAAAACGTACTGAATGCTGTGTTCTATTACTATGTGAAAACCTAACCTACCAAAAGAAAGACTAGACTCTTCTTTCATCAAGAAAAAAGGTTTATTTCTACCTTGTGCTGTTCCTTAGTTAACAGCAGTAAAACATAGCCTGGCTTCACCACAAACACCAGTTTTTGACCAAAAATGGAGAAAACAAGACTTTTGTGAAAAGCTGTGTCAAACAGAACTATGACTTTTTTTCTTTTTTTTTTTGCTTTAGTGACACTGCAAACATCTTGACAGTGATTTGCTTCTATAACAACACTGAGAACGGGCTTTTGAAGGTGATATAATGTAGTTATGCATTTATACCTACATTTAACATCTAGATATACATTTACATCAACTTCATTTATATATTTTTTTTTGTTTTGCTGTCGTACCAATAACGTATCTAGTGAGTTCTGCTGCAGCTCTCTGGTGTCCAGGAGTTGCATTAAAGTGGATGTGATTTTAAGCTCCATCCATTTATTCTCTCCATCATCTCCATTGTCCTTTCTCATGATCCCTCAGTCTCCCCAAAATACTGTGAGCTGTCTGAGTTTGTACGACTTTCAAAGTTGTCTATTTTCTCTCTTGTCTCTTCCTGTCTTTTCCTCATATATACGGATTAATCCAAAAATGACACCGTTGCCACCCCTCCTCCGCTCTTCCCCACTTCCCCACTGGAAAACGTTGACTGACGTCTGAATGTAATATTTTGAAAATATCGTGATTTGTTCTAGAGCGCTTCAATGACAGTCCAGAATCACATTTCTTTTCTCAATGTGGACAACACACAGATTGTACTGTTGCCCACTGAATGCAAAACTGGTGTTTGTAGGCATGCATTCATAAATAGAAACATTAACCTACAGTAATAGTCATCCCTTTGTTAATGAAGCAATGGAGCTACATATGTTCATCTGACCTTTCCATCAGACAAAATATTATCTGTTGTCATGGAACCAGGCTGTCTGCATATCTCTGCATATCTTAACATCATGAAAACGTTTTAACCATGCGGGGCAGATATATGTTTCATTTAATAGAAAAATGCTTTTGTTTTAGAATGTCCTACTTATTGTCTAACCAGAAAGCCTGGGGAAGCAAGCTATGCAATGTGGGCAGTTCCCTTTGCAACTAGGAATGCTTGACCTTTATAGATAAGTCTTTCTCTGTGGAACAAAAGCCTTTCTTACATTCATTGACATTAGAAAACCCAACAACTTATTGTGTAGCCAACTTCCTGGAAATAGATATTGCCTGTTAAGTTCTCAACGATGGTCCCAGCCACAGCAGGCAAAATTCTGAATATCATAGGGACGTTTAAAATCGAGAGTTGTGGTATGACTGTATGAGTGAGCTGCTGACAGTCGATGGATTTTCATATGAACTGATACAACACTACAATACAACACTGCACACTAGATGGATTGATGGGTGGGTGGTAGGCAGGTAGTTAAATAGATATAAAGATGATAGACTTCATTAATACCCAACTGGGAAACTCACATTTTGCAGCAGTAATTAATAGACATAAAAACATAATTAAGATGAGAAAAAAAAACAACTAAGAAGAACCATAACAAAAGGAAGAAGATATATTTTAGTTGTCGCCTCACAAAAAGGCAGTTCCGGGTTCAAGTCCCGCTCTGTGCCGAGTTTGCATGTTCTCCCCGTGTCTGCGTGGATTCTCTCCGGGCTTCCTCCCACCTCCAAAAACATAGGCTTCAGGTTAAGTAGCCGGTTTCAAATGGCCCATAGGCTGGGCTTGCGCTAGAATTGAGTAAGCCACAAAAGACAAGGCAGCGACGCAGCACACCGCGCCAACCAGCGTTGGAAAGAGCGAGAGCAAGAAGAGTGAATTTTCTCGGGAATTTCCGAGAGTCCAAAAAAGTTGTGTTAGCATTTTTTTTCTTCAAAATAAGAACGCCACTGTGGCTACACAGGCTTTAAAACCTTGTAGCCACTCTGGAATTGACTTTGCCTATAGCGTCGTGGCGATCGACTAGCGCAAGCCCAACCCACAGGTGTGAGTGTGCGTGTGCTTGTTTGTATATATTTGGCTCCGCAGTGCACTGGCGTCGTGCATGGTGTCTACCTTGCCTCACCCACAACCCACGACAGTAGATGAAGCGGGTAGTGAAGATGAATAAATGAATGAATGAATATAATTTAATAAATACGTTAAAAGTGTGTAAAATGAGATATACAGACAGAAGTTACTATGTATGGCCCACAACATATCTGCACAGCCACTATAGTGAGACTCTGTCCGATATGTTAGAGCTATTGTACAGAGTGATGGCTTGTGGTGCAGGAATGGTTATGTGTTGATATTGATGTCAGAGTCGTTTTGTGGAAACTCTCAGTACACAGTAGACTTTTTTTCATCTCCTCTTGCCTGTAGTTGGTAACCCTGCTGTTACTGACACCATTGTTTGGCTAAATATCCAACTTTTATATGATAAAGCCTGGATGAGAAACTAGGCAAACTTGTTTCACAGTAAAATGCTTTTACAGTCCCTTTTTTATGCGTCCACTTGTAAACCCCTCATACTGGGGAGGGGTGGTGGTGGTGATGGTGGTGGTGGGGGGTCACACAACGTGAAGAGCAACAGCCACACATTCCACCGTTATTTGGTGGGTGGAGAGGAGGTGGGGGTGGCAAAGACGTCCGGAAAACTCAATTCAGACCTGGCAAAATGTGATTATCTGGAGTGGGTTTGCATTAGGTTTGTATGCAAATACAGCATAAATCATTAATATCGAAATTCTCCCCTGAATCTGTGGGAGCTGTTGTAGGGCACGCGCCGCACGTCTGGAGTGGCCGTCTCTTCATTAGTATGCCCAGAGGAGGGGAAAGGGTTGCAATGCGCATGAATCTACTTGCACTCTGACACATAACAGATACACACATATATGGATCCACGCGCACACTTATTCACACATCTGTAGTATCAAACCACACCTCCCTAAATTGGCCCAGGAATTGGATTTATCAATAAATGTCATTAACAGCAACAGTGGGCCTGAGGTCTCTGTAATCAGACAAGGTATCTGGTTACTGAGGTACAGTACGCTGTGTAAAGATTGATATGAACCCGCACCATTTGCTGTACTGTAGATGTGCTTAACACAATCAATACTTGGCTGCAGTGGAGACCTATCTATAGCCATGCATTATCAAACATGAAGTATTACATTATTCAAACAGTGCTGTACATGCCATGCCTGCTTGCGAACATTGCTCCTCACATCGGATTACTTACATTACCTCAACCCCCATGTTCATTTAATATATTAAACGTGGACCAGGACTTTAGGAGGCTGAGATTGACAGGCTGGAGAGGGAGTGTTGATAAAAGTGTAGGACTTTAGACGAGCTTGTTGAGGATTTCAGAGGAGAAAATGGCAGAGCTCACCGCAGAGCACCTCTCGCAATTTGAGAAGTGGGCTATGTAAACAGAGAGTTAGTGGATGGGATAGAGAAAGAAAAGAGGGAGATGCTGTATATCCTCACATCAATTACAGCCATCACCTCCAATTTAGAAGTACTCTCACACTGTGCTCCACGCCGCTCCCCATAAGTGTTGTTTGTTGGGGTTTTTTTGTTTGCTGACGAAAAGTGTCCGAGAAACAAAACCCACAGAAACCTTCCTGCAAAGCTCCAGGTTTTAGTTCATCAGTGTTGAGTTGGAAGATCATTTTTAGTGATG